>NW_027640604.1:0-15212 GCF_949752795.1 Hyperoodon ampullatus | reverse complement strand
GATGTCACTCTTAAAAATATCAAATCAAGAACTCTAAAATCCAAAGTAATGAAATAAAACAAAGTCAAAGCAGTCAAGTATAAACTGAACTTGACAAAAGTGTCAGTTACCAGTCACACTGATATTTCCTTCTTTAAGCCCATGCCAAAAATAGCTCACTCCTCTTATTCTCCCTCTGTACAAGTTAAAACAAACAAACAAATAAATAAATAAATGCAATCTGAACAACTTTATTTACAACACTTAAAAAAATCTTGAGGAAGTCATTAATAATTATGAATGATGTCTGATGTATGTATGTTTTGTTATTACTATTTTTAAAGGGCTGTTTTTTTCAGCTATGACGCCTGAAAACAATCTTAGGGCTCAGCTATTTACCTCACTACTCTGCTAGATAACACTGCGTTTATCATAGTCTTTATAGAATAAACCTTGCAATCACAATGCCACATCTATAGAAGGGCAGTCACCTAAGGACAGGAACTCCACATTAAGGAAATCAGATACGCAAAAATCTTTTATGATGGAACAAACAGAAAAAAATTCTGTGATGTGTGCCATTAAATTATCATATCAAAAATTATTTTAAAAAATTTCCCACCAACTCATCAGGCAACACCATGAAAGCTCAATGTTCAGAAAGTAAATTGAACCAGCTTCTAATCTGGGAGGCACAGAACAACATAAGTTTCCAAAGAAAATTAGGATAGCAGAAAATAAGCAGCAGAACCTATGAGAAAAAAGCAAAATCCATGAATGACACTGACTGAGAAACCGAGGTAATAAGGTAGTGAAGTCAGAAGGATAATTGCTTACCTTCTCGCCTTACACTTCTCTTTAGGCAGTCCTATATAACTGCCTACTTCAAAGCCTATAACTTTGTAAACAAATGAAACAGAAGCTAAACAAAGGGACCAAACTCCCTGGGAAGATAAGAAAGAACACAGCAGCCCTACCAACAAGCACCAGTACAACAACTTCCTCTGTATATTTAAAGGCTCTGATTTAAAAGCCTCCAGCTGAACTGCTAGGTACACAGCAGACTACAAATTAGCCAAAGGTGGTGTACAGGGTCTGGAAATGATGGTGACCTACTCGGCTTCATCACTTTAATACAACAAGAAAGCAAGATTTGCCACCTGAGCTACTGAACATGCTCATCCCTGAAAGCTAATTGTTTCCCTAGAGTTTACCTAGTCCTCTTCTTTAAAACCAAAAAGAACAATCCCCAAACCTTTGCGTTTTAGATAAATCCCACAGATAAAAAAAACTTTAAACTAGAGTGATCTACTTCCAGATCTGAAATGCACATATGGAACTTCATATTCAGTCCAGGGTTTCTATATAGCTACAGAACCAGACCAGGGGAAATGTAATTTCGCATTGGGCCTACCTCTCCCACATTTTCTTGGCATTAAACACTAAACAAATTTCCAGGTAAAGATGCAGATGTCTGGACTCTACTGGTCTCAGTTGAATACTGCTAGACTGATGAAAAAAAATCTTTTTATTAGAGTCTTTCAGTGACCAGCTTCATGCTTTCAAACTTGCCCAGCATCTTTCCTCAATTTGACAATGTAAACATACCACAAATGCACCTCTTCTTCGAGGAAGTGAAACTGAGCAATGACAAAATTATTGTAATTAGTTATGGAGAACAGGTAATCAGTTAAATCCAAATTGTTTTCCATAGGAACATATTTTGTAATATAAGACAGAAAAATTGGCAAATGATTATTTTACTTATAATAAAATATTGGTAGTTCTCATGCGGACTACAAAATTACATAATATACGTAAGTATAATATATATGTAATAGACAACATATTATAATGTATTTTATATGCAGTATGTATAGAACGTATTATTATTTATTTTACATATATATATGTAAAATATATGTAAGCCCAGTGCATGATTCACTAAAAGGTAGCTCTCTTTTCACCCCAAATCTGTCTGGGAAGATCAGTTTGAATTAGAGTAGTCACAGGGAATTCTACTCAGTGCTCTGTGGGGACCTAAATGGGAAGGAAATCCAAAAAAGAGGGGATATATGTATACGTACAGCTGATTCACTTTGCCGTACAGTGGAAACTAACACAACACTGTAAAGCAACTATACTCCAATAAAAATTAAAACAAAACAAACAAAAAGAAAATGTGGTATAGAGGAAAGTGGGCAAGATGGCAGAGTAAAAAGACCTTGAGCTCACCTCCTCTCACAAGCACACCAAAATAAAAAAAAATTTTTTTTAAAAGAGAAGTCTGAATTATAGAGTTTAAAATGAAACAAGTGTAGTTTTATTACTTGTGGGTACACTCTCACTTACCTGCCCATCCCCTTCCTTCTCTACTAAAGTAGCCCTTTAATAAATAAGGTAAATAATTTAATAGATGAGAATAACTGGCAATGAATATATTAACTATTTGTATATAAACAGAAGTTCTTTTATACCTAGGACAAAGCCAACCTCCTTTCCATCCAGCCCACATGACTGAGCATCAATTCCAAATATGGAAAAAGAAAACATGATTGGAAAACAAATCAATAAGTTTTCTATTGTTGAAAATATGGTAACTTTAAAAAATAATTTCAAAGCATGAAAGGAAAACTGACCAATTACCTGAGAATAAGACAAAAATCTTCATTTTAAAATTACAACTGTATAAAAGGATAAGACAGACAGAAAGGAGCATTTTGCAAATGATCATGACAATATATGTATGTTTGTGTATATATACTGCTAAAAATACATAGCTAACTTTTATTGAATATTTCCTATGTGCCAGGCCTTTTTCAAGTGCTTAAATGTAATAACTCTTTAAATTTCCTACCACAACCCTATGAGGTAGATATTATTATTATCCCCATTTTACTGATAGGGAAACTGAGGATCAGAGAGGACAATTAACCTGTCAGTGGTCACATAGCTATTAAGTGGTAGGACCAATATCTGGACCCAGGCATTGTGGCTCCAGGGCCAAGTCTCTTTACTACATACTATGAATGTATGTGTGTTGTTTGATATAAACCACCTAAAAATTAGTGTTCCAATGTGGAACTGAATTATTTGCTTTAAGGAAGAATACCTGGAAATTAGAGCAAGCATAAATAAAACTGTTGACACTGACTATGTATATAATAAAAATTAAAATAAACAGAAGATTAAAAACATAAAACTTCACTAGAAAGAATAAATGCTCTAAAGATGAAGATCTGGAAAAAATTATGTCACAATACTATAAATGGACTGGGTATTAATAAAAAGCATCCCATTGAAAGAAAGACTCAAAACACTTATATAATATTTTATTCACTATAAATGTAATATATGTTCACTGTAAAAAATTTTAAGAAAATACAGAAAAGTAGAAAGAAGAAAATAAAAATCACACAATCTCACGACGCAAAGAAAATGAAAACTTACAATGTTTCCTGACAGCCTTTTTCTATGAAAATATTTTCACATAGTTAAGATTATACTGCATGGTTTTGTCTAGTTTGTTTTTCAACTAAATTGCATAAACATTTTCCTACATGGTTAAGATTCTTCAAAAATATTTTAATGGTTCTATGATATTCCATCATATGGGTGTACCATAATTTAAGTAATCCTTTCTTTCTTATTAGAACTATGGGGAACATCTCTGTGCATTAAAGTTTATCCAGATCTCAGATTTATTTTCTAAGGATAGATTTTTCAGAAACATAATTACCAGTTCAAAGTGTATGAACATTTTTTGAGCTCTTGATGCATTTTACCAAATTGCCTTCCAGAAAGACAGTGCCACTAAAAAACTAAAAAAAAACAAAAACAAAACAAAAAACAAAAGACTGACTTCACTGAGTTAAAACTTCAAGAATATTTATTTACAACCAGTATTTCGGAATCATTTTAATTGGTGGCAGCTGCTTTAAATGTTCTCATTGTTAAACCGGTAAAACACCACAATGGAAACAGGCTGTCTTAATTTAAGGTCAAACAGCAGTTATAGTTTAAAAATTAAACTCAAGTATATTTGCCTCATGGTAAGAATGGCTTCTTTCCAGCTTGCAGACTCCCTGTTCTTCAAAACTTTTAAAGCACTTATGTCAAAAAGAACTTCTACAGTCTTACGCCATAAAACTAGAAGCATCTGAGGAGGCTGCTTTTTTATACTATGTCTTGTTACACGTAGCATAGTTGAATCAATACTTTAAAATCCATTTATTTTCAATGTTCTTCATGTAACACACTATAAAGCAAGACATTACACTTAAAGAATAAAAGATAAACACAACTCTAAAGGTGTTTGTTGCAAGATTTTGTTTCTCCTCTTCAGTCTATCTGAAGTGCTTGGCTGTATCCGTAGAATCCGATTCTGTCAGGGTTCCTCACAACCATACAAGAAAGCAAGGTTTTAGTCCGAAGAATGGAAAGGAAGGTAGGAACTGTTAAGGGCTGTCAGAGACAGTGTTCCTTTTCTGAGGCCATCCTCCCAATAACTAGCTCTTTTATAAAGTCTACCAGGGGCCACTGGTAGCTATTGCAATTTAGTTACCTCATGGTTTGAGCAAAAATTTTAAAAGTGCTTTATTTTTCTTCATAGCGCATACCTCTACCTATTTGTTTATTGTCTACCCACCAGATTGTAAGCTCCAAGAGCTTACATGCCTTTTGCATCGCTGTATTCCTAGCCCCTGGCACACAGTAAGGGCTAAATATATGTTTGTTGAATGAATAAAATAATTTAATCTAAAAGACTGAGAATCACACTAAAAGAGTTTTGTTGTGGGTCTAAACCCAATACTGTTTTTGAATGTGCAGTGGACGTCTAACTGTGGCACACAGAATTTATATCAAAAGCATAAACAGCTTTCTCAGGCCCCTAGGAAGAGTGTAAAATTTTCACACTTTAGAGGTATCTTTTAGGGAGATAAATTTCTCAGGGATACAATCAGGGGGAAACCTAAGAGATGTTTTGTTCTTAGAATTCTAGTGATTGGGTCAATCATGTATCAGAACCTCAGAGTTCAAATCAATGTGGTACAGTAGGATAAAAGTGCTGGGATAGGGTGGGAAGGGAATGGAAATAGGCACGGGGCGTCTGAAGACATAGGCCCAAGGCTTGACTCCACCATCCAAGTCAGAAGACCATGAAAGAGTCATTCAATTCCCTTCATCTTCAGACATGGATATGCAAGATGGGGGCAAGTGCACTGTCTGCTTGATAGGCTGCTACACTACAAGGATCCAAGGACACTAGCCAGTTAAGAGGTTCTGGAAACTGCCAAGTATTATAATGCCATATCAGTAAAGGTATAATTATTAATGTTATCATCATTTTTGCCCAATGAAACCTCTAATAAGTAGCCCCTCAATAACTGTTCATTTCCTCCCTGGGATACCTGGGAGAAGTAGCGATACCTGAGTATTATAACTTAGTATTATAATTTCTTATAATAAGTATTATAATTTCACAGGTGGTTCCTGAATGGATTCCATGTCTGGGTAATGTAAGATTCTGGTGCTGATAGGTGCACCATGAGAGACTGTGCCTTGCCCAGTCAAATGGGTCAGGACTTTAAGAACACTAAGGAAGGGGGCTTCCCTGGTGGTGCAGTGGTTGGGAGTCTGCCTGCCAATGCAGGGGACATGGGTTCGGGCCCTGGTCCGGGAGGATCCCACATGCCGCGGGGCAACCAACCCCGCGAGCCACAACTACTGGAGCCCACGCACCTACGGCCTGTGCTCCACGGCAGGAGAGGCCACCGCAATGAGAAGCCCACGCACCACAACAAAGAACAAAAGCAGCCAAAGTAAATAGATTAATTAAAAAAAAAAAGAACACTAAGGAGGAAAGTGAGTGTTAACATTCAATGACAGCATACTATGAGTCAAGTACGATTAGGTGTTTTCATATGCATTTTATGCTCCACAGCAACTCTATTTTTAAAAAGGTGTTATTATCCCCATTTACAGATGAGAAAACTGAGGCTGAGAGGTTGGTTACTTAAGCCTGAGACACCACTAGTATGGGGAAGACCTGACATTATCACCCAGGGCTATCTGACTCCAAAGCCACACAAAAATTTATCACCTCCAGATATGAGTGAGCTTGCACACCATTTCGTTTTTTATTTCAGTCATTCTTGTGGTTGATATATGTGTTAACAAAAAATGCTGATCCACTCTATATCATTAGGAACCAGATTAACAGTAAGAAGATTCCGAATCCACAGGGAAAAGGTGACTCTCAATCTGGGTAAAGTAGTTAAATATGACTCCTAGGTATGTAGAAGAGACATCACAGCCCATGCAGCATGCACTGGATGACTGTTTAAAAGATTTCTTAAGTAAACTCAGGATATCCTCGGCAACCAGAAAAGTCAGTTTCCAGTATTCCACATCTGATAAACATCCTTGGGTTCAAGGATTTATAGAGAGGTGACTAAGGAAGTCCGTTATCCCAGAAAAGTATACCTAGGCCAAAAGAAATGCTCTGCCTGAAAACACCCAGAGAAATATCTAGTAAGAGTCCCTTCACCTCTACAGGAACAGAATAACAGAGGAAAATGTTTAATCAAAACAGAATAAAAGTGAACATCAAGGAAATAGTTCTAGAAGTGGTAGGGTTCCAAGCAAAATCTAGTTAAATCAGGGCACAGTAGATCCAGAGCAAAAAAAGAATAAGTTCTCAAACTAAAAATCTGAGTTGAAATCAGAGCTAAAACCAGAGTGCTAGAGATAAGGGCAAATGGGACCAAAGTCATCTTCAAAGACCTAAAATTTTTTCCAGGTTTGGTCAACACACTAAAAACAAGGTTTGGTTTTGTGTTGCTCTGATGCACTTTTAGAAAGCAGATAGTGTCCTCTTAGAACACAAGAATCTGGGAATCTTCTTTAAAGAAACCAAACATCAGGGTAGCTAGGGAGTCACGTGGATTCCTATACTGACACCCCTTTCCGGGCAAATCTGCCAACTGGCAAATAAAACAGAATCTTAAAATGTCACTGATAAATAGTTACAAGGTGAAGGCAGTGGCCATGAATGGTAAGTTCACAGGCCCAATCCCTTGGTATATATTCTTCCTAAGCCATTAGATACCAAGGAATGTGACCTAGATGGAGGCAGAAGACAAAATTAGCCTACCCTTCAAATTCCTCTGACCCCTGTATCTTTATTGGAGGGTGGGGGTTGAGGTAGAGGGGAGGGAAATAGTCATGGAAGAAGTATGCAATCAAGCTTGGCCAAGGCCACAGAAAGTGCCAAGGAATGAATTGCCCAGAGGTCACTCTGAAATTCATGGAGTTCTCCCAAGGTAGTCATCACCAGTGACAGAAACAGAGGTTGAGCTGAAAAAAGCCAATGCTGAAAGCCTTAATGAGCTCTTCACATCCTTTAAGCCTTAGACTAAATAGCACCTCCTCAAAGAGACTTTCTCTCAGCCTATCTAAAGTAGGGGATAGCAACTGTGTTATTCTCCATGTCGATCCTGTTTACTTAGCCCAAATAAAATTAGTTCAGTCGTCTATTTCTCCCACTAGACTATAAGCTCTAGGAGAACAAAGACCCTGTCTGCCCTTTTCACTCTTATATCCCCAGTGCTTAGCACAGGGCCCAGAACACAGCAAATGCTGAATAATAATTTGTTATAACAATGATTCTCAAAGTGTGGTCCCTAGACCAGCAGCACTGGGATCATCTGAGAACTTGTTAGAAATTCAATTCTCGGGCCCCACTCCCCAGACCTATTGAATCAGACACTCCGGGATTGGGGCCAGCCACCTGCATTTTCACAAGCCCTCCAGGGAATTTTCATGCATATTCAAGTTTGAAGACCACTGGTATACAACAAGAGTACAGAAATATACATTTCCTGGTAGGGAGAAGTATAAAGGTAAAGGTTCTTTTCAAATATGGGGTTGGAATGCTTGGCCACATCATCCACAATTCTGAGCCTGGTATGCACACAAATAACATTTTACCTGGAATGTAGTAAGGATTTCCAAATGGAGGTTACTAAGTAGGGATCTTGCACAACTTATTTAACCTCTCTAAGCATGTTTCCTTATCTGTGAGAAGGGAATAATACCAACCTCACAGTTTGTAAGGATTAAATGAGATTTTTTAAGAATTTTACCTAAGTTCTAGAACATTACGTAAACACTCAATAAATGATAGTGGTGGCTTCTTCTTATTGAATCTGTTCTGCAGGGCTGTGAAGATGAGGATCTCACAGGAACAGTTTTCAACCTCCAAGAATGCCCTGGGAAGAAAGAAAGTGTGCTAGTTTTCAAAGGGGTATCACCCAAATGGTAGGATACAAGTAGCTTTCTGAGAGTGTAAAGATATACCATTTGCTAGACTCCTGAGCAAAGAGATGCCAAAGACAAAAAGAGAAGTTAACCCATGAAGGGTTAAAGACAGGAAACAAGATGGGGACAGTATTAAGAGATTTCTTGTAGTGGGTGACAGAATTGCTGGCAATGAAAATGGCAGGGTTGGAAGAGCAAGGCTAGGCCATGCTGAACTCTTCTCAGTGGGCAAGAAGGAAGTCCTTATATGTTTGGTGTCTATATTTTCCAAACCAAAAACTGGTACAGAGTCTGACGAATATGAGCATACTTAGGGACACAATGGGACAGACTGAAACCAGGGCTGTCCTGGGAATTTCAGACTATATGGTTACTGTCTGGAAATGGTCTATTTTTAAAAGAACCCAACACCAGTATGGCTAAAGAACTGCAGAGTTTCACAATACCTCCATACAGGCTCTGGTTATGACTCACCCTGAATAATGAAGGCTGTATGGGTACATGATCCCTAAAAACTTAGAGCATTTATGAAAAATTACTTAGGGTCATCTTCTCTTTCTTCCCTTTCCACCAGACCCTCTGGTTTTATAAATTCATTGGCCCAAATCTGGAGACCTCAGTAAAGAGCATCAGGCTTATCCCAAGTATCCTACATTAGCTACTACTGTATTTTAATACCAGCTTAAGGGTTCTTTTGGACTATTTCATTGCCCTTGATGGTAAGGAGGGACAAAAGGTCCTTCAATACTAAATCATGTTCAGGAGTTCATAGTTTCTTGAGATCCAATAGACAGTTAAGCAGAATTTTATAACCAGTGGTTATAAAAATTGGACTGGTTAGAGAATTAATTGCGTTACTGCCGGTGATTGCCTTACTCTGTCAATTATGAGACCTGCTACTATCAAGTCAGTCACAGGTAGGTGAGTTTGAACAATTTACCTTCATGTGAAAGTAGCAGGTTTAAGAGAGACAAAATAATTATATCTACTAGAATTCAAGAGTAGGATATCAAAAGAGTGGGATGAAGGATAAACCACCTCTTACTGTTGTGTTAATTTTCCTTCCCAGGATGCTTTTCCCAAATAGAAATCAAACTGCAGAGACACTGACTGGTGCAGTCATCTAGTGTGAATGAGACTGAGCAGGCGTTGTTGAATCAGGCTTCCACTTCAGGGAAATGGCTAGGCCTCCAGACCAAGTTGAGTAACAACTTTCAAATTGTTCTGGTTTCCTTTCCAACCCTGGAAAGGGTTCCAACCTTGTCGTTGTAGTTGGAGAGAACACATCCGATCAGTCAGAGTGACAGCAATTAGCATGACTTGATCTAATTTCAATCTGCAGTAGTTGACACCTCCTTAAGTAACCAAGGGCTCCCTGGTTTCCTGGGTATCATCACTCAGGGGAAGAAATTAGTGTGCATAACTATTACTCAGAATTCCTCACCTCAGTTTTCCCTGGTGGTGCAGTGGTTAAGAATCCGCCTGCCAATGCAGGGGACACAGGTTCGAGCCCTGGTCCGGGAAGATCCCACATGCGGTGGAGCAACTAAACCTGTGCACCACAACTACTGAGCCTGCACTCCAGAGCCCGAACGCCACAACTCCTGAAGCCCGGGCACCTAGAGCCCGTGCTCTGCAACAAGAGAAGCCACGGCAAGGAGAAGCCCGCGTACCACAAGGAGAAGCCTGCGCACCACAAGGAGAAGCCCGCGCACCGCAAGGAAGAGTAGCCCCCGCTCACCGCAACTAGAGAAAGCCCGCACACAGCAACAAAGACCCAACGCAGCCAAAAATAAATAAATTAAAAAAGAATTCCTCACCTCAACCACACCGTGCAGTACAGGTTACAGCGGGGAATACTCGGCCCTTGGAGGATTCAGTCTGTTATCTGGAGGACACGCAGTTGTCTGGATTAAGAGAGACTACAAAGAAAGCTAGGAGGTGCTCCTGGCCTCATTCTTTCTCAGCAGAGAGAATGGGTTAGAGAGTCATCATCCCACAAGGATAAACAAGATGAGAAACCAAACTGCAGTTGATAGGGTCAATTCAGTACAACAAACCATTGTGAAGCACCTTCTCTACTCTGTGCTATGTCCTAGGGATCAGAAATAACAAAGACCATCCCTCACTAGGAGCTCACTGTCTATAAATGAAGAAGAGAAACCACATAAATAGAATTTAAAATAAAGCGGTAAATAAGAAAACAGCTATGAATGAGAAGTAAGGGGGCGTAAGAAAGGCCACTTAGTGTGAGAGTTCAGGGAAGCAAGAAAGGAGAGGATCATGACTAGGGAAAGTACTCTAGCTCAAGGTCTGTGGCTTGAAGCCACCAGATAGCATAAATTGAAGGTAGAATAAAAGGAAGGGGGAAGGCTAGAAAGTTTCCGGTCAAAGAGCCAAAGGAGCACCATCATTTTTGGACTTTTTTAGGTGACAAAGCCTTTGACAGGGTGGGGGATTCTCTCTCAGCATGATGCCTTCTCACCCACCTGCATATATACCCTTACAGAAGATTTGATTTGGTGGAGAAACAGGGTGAGAAAAAGCAAGTGTGTAAAACACCCAAAAGAGTGCATGGCACATAAGTTCTCAGCAAACATTATTGCTCTTGACGTCTCCCCACAAGCTCTACCAGAATTTCAGGAGTCAGATTCTGCCCTCAGAAGTGGAGGAAAAAACAGAGATCTCCGAAGTATACTTGGAGGCAAAAATACAGACCTTACTCTGCAGGGTTTCATTGGTGTATGGCTGACAGAGCTCTCCAAAATCCACTGGGTAATGGTGCAGCCCTTCTCTGTGGATGAATAGTGAGAGCCCTAGCATGAACGTCTAGATTACCACCCATATTATTCAGTAAAATGCCAAACTATACCATTTCTTTCCTGTACTATGATTTGTACCTATTCTTTCCTCTCAAACCTAACTTCACAGCTAATCTTTATGCAGACCAGAGTCCTCTCTGAGTTAACTGTTCCAATGTTATCTTCAACAATGGCTGTTTTAAATGTGACCAATCTCTCACACTGATTCAACCATATAACTCCTACACCAATATTTCCCAACAGGTCAGAAAAATCAAGTGAATGAATGAATGAACAAATGCTTTAATTTCAAGCCTTTCCACTCTTCCCTCTCCTGACTCAAGGTTTCTCAAATACTCTCATTTCCTGATAGCTCCCTGAACAAAACTACTCAGTCAACTCTGTGATCCTCACCAGTTGAAATGTCTAATGCCCTCCCCCCAAATCGAATTCTAAATTCTTATGATTTGAAACATAATTCAAAATCTTCCATGAATCCTTCTCCAACAAATAAGTCCATTAACCTCAACATAACTAATATGCCTCCCCCATTCTCACGTATAATCGTGAATACCCAACTCCCATCATCCACCTGTGGCCATTTCCCCTCTTTCAGTTACTGGCCTAGGGCATGGCCACTCCAGTGAAGCCACTGGAGCATGGTAGGGAAAGCACATACAGACAGCTCACAGAATGAGGGAGAAAGTCAAGAAAAGGAGGCAAGGAAATTACTGTTTTGCACTATTTGCTTTAAGGTCCCTTACAGAAGCAGGGATAATGAGAGGTGATTACATATATATGTATTGATAAACTTTAATTACATCAAGTTATATTATAAGTTGAGACATACCTCGTAGCCATAGAAATAGCCACCTGCTTAGTTAAGTAGAAAAGATGCTTACTTACATATGTCCCAGTGGAAAAGCAAGTTGGTAAATTATTCTATGAACTGTATACTGAAAGTTTCCAGGCTAAGATTAACACAAAATGTATGTGTGCATAAAAACACAACTTACAAAGTAAACATGCCCATTCTATTCATCCCTTATAAGAAAGCTTGCCAAACCAACCATTCTTTAAACTCCTATTTGTCCACAGTAAACTGTCAAGTACACAGAGGGCATTCAAGTGGTAGTTGACAGTGATCTTCAATACTAGCTGAATGAAAACCTATCCAGCCAAGTTCAGGAGGAAATGAATCTTTAATCATAAAAACACTCAAGAAAAGGATCCTGCATGTTAGAGCATTCTTATAATTGTACTGGAAGATATACTGTAATTTACTTAGTATAGCCAAGAATTTATAGAACCATGATTCAGAGTCGCAAACAATCTGATTTTAGCACAAAAGCTGGAAAATAAAACCTACTGGAATCAATCCAACTTGCTTTGTTTCCTGGAATACAGGTAAAAACCCATTACAGTTAACATCAGGATAACAAAGCCTCGAGATAACAATGTTCTATCTCAAAATGAACCCACAGTAGTTGTTGATTTGGTTACAAAAAATTATTTACAGCAAATAATCAAGGAAAACAAATGTTTTCTTCAATTCTCTTCTAGTAACAGTCACTCCCTATAATGAAAAAATATGTGCTGCTGGCAAAGCAATTCTCACTTGATACTTCACTGTGAGCATTTCCCCCCACTTTTATTCAGTACGACTTCCTCAACCCTTACCTCCTTAAATATTATACACAAGCATACATAACTGTCTAAAATGGATGTCAAGTCCATTCATTGCCTATGCCATGGGCTTAATCTTCAGAATCAAGTTATTCTGCAACTCCTATTATCTATTTTAACTTGTTACTGGTATAAGATTTATGCCAATTAGGTTGTATGGTTAGTCGGCTAAATTATATTTAGTTACATTGTGAATGTAAATTCTACACAATAGAAGATGGTTTAAAAAACAGTACATTTCCATTCTTCTTTGTATGTTTATAATGGTACTGATATGTACCACGTATGGTTCTAATTATGTAAGTTTTAATGAAATACTTAATTAAAATTTCATAAAACATTTCTAGTGCTTAACAGTAAAAAAAAAAAAAAGCCCGGTGGTAGAAATGGACAATTTTAATCCTAAATCAATGGCATAAAAAGTTAAGACCTGATGACACTGCGTATTTTTAGGGCACAAGATTTATGCAACTTCTCAGAACTGTACTTTTGAACATAAGTGTATAATACATATAAAATACTTCAGGTTCTTTGCGATAGAGCTTTAAAATGCTTTCTTTTATCTGTAACAGTATATATTTCTTTTGTACACATTGAGTTCTTAAAATGCCCTTATGAAGGATTATTCTTATTCCCACATTTCAATATTCGGTGGAACCAAAACCCAATAACCGGCTTAAAATTTCACAAGGACTTCAGCTACTTTATTTTCTTCCTTTTAATACTTTAATGCTTAATATTTTTGAAATTGCAGCACCTCTTTATTAGTTGATTGACTTAATGACATACTCTTTTTCTCTCCTGCAAATGCAGTATATGTGGGAATTTTCATTCGAAATAATTTTTATTTTAAAACTTCATGACACCTCTTCAAGTACCGACAGGCAGATAAAAAAATTCACTGCTCTTAACTTCCTTGCCTTAAGAAAAAGTTTAAACAAAAATTTACTCAACCCTTTTATATAAAACAATATTCTATCTATGTAGGTAATAATGGAGTGAGGAGGGAAAGGGAAGGAAGCTACAAAGATGAAGACATGAGGTCTCTGCTATCAAAGGAGCTTACCATCCAATGTGGGAAAAGGACACATATACAAATAATAGAAAATATTCAATGACTGAGATACTGGGGAGGGGTGATGAGGACGTGCCAAGTCGGAAAGAAGAGAGCTTCAAAGTTTGAAATTGGACCACTAATGCCATGCTGTAGATTTTCAATTACACTCCATTATCCCACATATGGATACCCACTTAGCTGCAAAGAGATATACATGCAGTGATGCTAAATGCAGTTAACCAGGTTATATTCTGTTTTCCAAGCCATGCACCTATGGTGCTGCATCCACCCAGGGAGGGCACTTTTTTCAAATTCACACAAAGGCAACGTACATGCTAGCAGTGGCCCTGAATACATGGATAATTATTGTCTCTTGTCTTTCCCTCTGCCAGCAATGCTACAATCTAAATGTTCATAGATAAAGGACTAATTAAATAAACTATGGTACATCCATACACCAGGATACCTTGCAGGCATTAAACAGAAACAGGCACTGGAGTCTACTTAATTATATTGTGGCGATCAGTTTCTTGGTGTTGATAATGCACTATAGTTAAGGACGATATCACCTGTGGGGGAAGCTGGGTGATGGGTACATGGGATCTCTCTGTACTACTTTTGTAACATCCCGTGAGTCTATAATTATTTCAAAATAAAAAGCTAAAAGAAAAAAATAGAAGAACCAGGCATTTCTCAGTGTGCTGATGTAGAAGTATCTCCAAGATTGACTCTTAACTGCAAAAAAGGTGTAGAATAGTATGTATAGTATGCTACTCTTTGTGCAAAAAAAAAGGGTATGCATATGTACACAAATGCTAGTATATGCATAGACTATCTCTATAAAGGTACACAAGAAACTGGTGGCAGCAGGGGAGGGGAACTGGGTAGCTGAGAGACAGGGGTGGGAAGGAGACGTACATCTTATTGTCCTCTTGTGATGTTTGAATTTCATACCATGTACACATACTACCTCTTCAAAAAAAGTTTATTCCAGCGACACAGTTTTCCTGCCAGAAGGTTTTAAAGTATCCCTTCCATCTGATGTATTCCCCTTCACCCAGTTTAAAAGGCCCAGGGGTTATGGGATGGTATCTAGGGATAGGTTCTTCCATTGACCCAGCACTGCGTGCATCCTCCTGCTAGACTGTGAGCTAGCTCCTCCGGGGCAAGGGACCGCAGCATTAGCCATTCCTGGCACAATGTCTGGCATATCTTGGGACACAGATTTTCTTGAATTAATTTGACCTTTTATCTTGGCCCTTCCTTTTGACTTACTCTTAAAACCCTGCACCTAGACGGATTCTTTACCACTGATTCTGCCCCGGGAATGATGCTTAAAAAATTAGCTTCTCATTAGCATCAGTCAT